>NC_056733.1:1138265239-1138267739 GCF_019279795.1 Protopterus annectens | reverse complement strand
ATCAGAGGCACTCTATCAGCTTCTGGAAAGTGACTCAGTAAGGGGCACAAAGAAACTATGCCAGGTTGCAAGGCAAAGACAGAAAGATAAAGAAGATAGTCAGACACCCTTCATAAGGGATTCCAGCAACAACCTGCTTACCAGCCCACAGGACATCAAAGGCAGATGGAAGGAGTATTTCCAACAGATTCTGAATGAAGAAAACCCCACAGAAGCGGTACTGCCCCAGAAACAGCCTACAATGAGAGTAGAAGAGGAGCCCAGCTTAGAAGAAGTAAGAGCAGCACTAAGGAAAATGAAGTCGGGGAAAGCAGCAGGCTCAGATGAGGTCACAGCAGATATGCTAAAGATGCTGGGTGAGCTAGGGGAGAAATGGATCCTGAGGGTACTAATTGCAGTGTGGAGAGAAAGCCGTATTCCAGATGACTGGAGAATAAGCATACTCGTGCCAGTGTACAAGAACAAAGGGGACATCCACAACTGTGGACAGTACAGAGGCATCAAACTCCTACCACACTGCATGAGAAGTTCTGGAGAGGGTGATTGATAAACGGATCACATAGAATAGTAGAATGTAAGATGGGAGATGAACAGTTCCCGAGTTCAGATCAGGATGCAGCACAATTGACTCGATGTTTGCATTGAGACAGAAACCTGAGAAGAAACTAGAGAAGAGGAGAGTGTCAAACTGGGCTTTCCTAGACTTGGAGAAAGTATATGACAAGGTCCCAAGAAAGCTGATCTGGGCAGTACTGCGGTGGTTTGAAGTCCCAGAAACATTGGTAGAATTAGTACAGGCTATGTACAAGGACCCGACTCAAGTACGAACAGTGTTTGGCCTCACTAAGGGGTTCCCAGGGGGAGTGGGTGTACACCAGGGTTCAGCTCTGAGCCCACTGCTGTTCATACTGGTAATGGACTACATCAGCAAACAGGTTGGGAGGGACAGAGCAACAAGCTGCTGTATGCAGGCGATGTGGCAGTACAGGCAGACTCTGATCACTAGAACTTCAGCAAAGGATAGGAGAATGAAATGCAAATCTGAAGGCACATGGGATGAAACTAAGCACAGATAAGACAGTGGTAATGGCAGCAGATTGGGGAAATCAGAAGAAGCTGAGAATAGAGATAGATGGGAAGATAGTGGAACAGGTAAACAGCTTCAAGTATCTGGGAGGGTGTGGTTGAGGAGAAGGGCGGTAGTCTGAATGAAGAGGTCAAAGCTAGAATCAGAGGGGCTGCAGCCAACTGGCATAGAGTATCAGGTGTTGTATATGAAAAAAGAATGCCAAATAAGCTGAAAGTAAGGCAGCCACAAGACAGTGAAAGTCACGACCAGTACTACTGTATGGTACAGAAACACCTGGGCAGTAAAGGCAGAACAGTTGAAGAAGCTAGAGGTGATGGAAATGAAGTGCTTGAGAAAGGTGGTAGGATGCACACTTTCAGGCGAAGGCGAAAAAATGAGGGCATAAGAGCAGAAGCCAAAAGTAGCTCCAATTGCAGAAAAGATCAAAGAAAACAGATTACGATGGTATGGGCACATGTGTAGAAAAGCAGAAGACAATCTGGTGAGGGAGATTTGGGACAGACAGGAAGAGGTAAGAGGCAAGCGAGAGCGATCCAGCAAAGAGGTGGATGGATTGTGTGAAAGAAGGTCTGCAACAATCAGGCATGAGTGTTGAAGAAGGCAGGAGAGTGGCACTGAATCGAGAGAGTTGATGACAGTTAATACGATACCCCGACCCCATGTAAATGGGAAAAAGGGGATGATGATGATGATGATTTAATCTAAATAACTGAACTAAAACTAAACTGAAGAAACTTACTAATGAAAAATAAAAAGCTTCTGTGGATAGGAAGAAAAATCACACTGAGTCCGAACTGTAGTTTAGCACTTTTGTCCTTTTATTGGTGTAAACAACTTCATCAGAACTACTTAGAAATTTGCAAGACTTGTGCTTAAATACTTTTTATACATGTAAAATACTGCAGATATATTTTGGCCAATGATTGTTTTTTAGGGTAAACTAAGTCAATCGAGTAAAAGAGTTGACACTTTTTAAAAGAAGCATTAATATAACAGAGAGGTAATAATTAGTATGCATGAGTTGTGTCACACTGCAGATACTTATTAAACAATGACAGCTTCCTGGATTTAGAATGACTCACTCCTGAAACTTGAGCTGGTGCAGCTGAATTTAAAGTATTTAATGGTGTGTTTCTGTGGGGGTAGTTACACTAGCCCTCTCAGAGCACACTTTACATTTAAGTTTTCATTGATACCTGGGGTGGTCTCTGCATTTAATAATAGTTGCCAGCGTAATTCTTTGAGTTCTAACAAGGTTTACGTTAGTAAGCCACAAAATTGATCTACGGTTGCTCAAAATAAAGAATTTAAAACTGGTAAAGTTTACACATATAGAGCTGTGCCTGCCCAGAGCACTGCTATTATTTTTATTCCTTATGGCTGCTAAATGCTCTTTTGATGTTTTCCAAA